>NW_027526445.1:60020368-60037868 GCF_048455015.1 Haemaphysalis longicornis
CCCCGTCGCGACACGAAACATTAAACGTACGCCCTGCTTTAAAGAACGCAGGCGCGCGCTCAGGGACCTCCGCTCTAGCCCGGCCCCGATAGAGCACGGCGTAGGTTAGAAATGTGACTTCAACACGGGGGTACGGGTTTGCGGTGCTTCGCTGCCTCCAGTCTCAAAACACGCACTTTCAGAAAAGTGAAGTACTTAGCGCATAGTTTTTCGGGCACTTACGTTTTCACGAATCCTACCCTGGATATCGGTTGGTAGAATGATCTTCTACAAATTTCACATTAAAATTCCACGCCTTAATGCAACAATAAAAGGTTATAGGAAGTACTAATGTTTGACCGTAAACAGCAGTTGCAAATCGTTTTATTGTGTCTGCTGCGGCCCCTCATTACTTCACACACGCGAAAAACAATTTTACTACCGCAAGCCTTTTTCGTAAAATTTCTGAAAAGCTTCCTTAACACCTCGCATATAAGGCCAGTGAGGACACTGCTACAGGTAAAGAACACAACAAAATTGAACTTTAATGAGCTTTCCACTGCAGGGCCAGTCTTCTACAGAGTATCGTACAACCAAGACACAGGTATTCTTTAGAGGTGCTGATGGTGTCATACCGCACACCAGCTTTGTATGGACGCCCTTTTCAAGAAAATAACATTGCGTGTTCGGGAGATGGAACAGGGAAATAGACAGTGCTGTATTTGTGCGTGCGATTTCCAGTGACGTACAGCCCCCGAACAACTTTCCCGAGCATTGAGAAAAAAACCAAACAAAAATAAAAAGGGAAAGATTCATAACACTAGCAGATGCGGTCTCGCGGGCGCGAGCACCAAAACTGTTTCTCAATCAGCAAAGCAACCACCAAGTTCATGCCATTAAAAACGAGGGGAAGACCGAAACTTCCTGTAATGATTAGAGGAATAAACCAATGGTACAGCGAACGTCTCAAAATACAAAATGCAACGCGAGCAGACTTACAGGCACAACACATACATCCCGGCTGCCACCGATGGAACACCCTATTCTGAAAAAAAAAAACCAATGACGAGCTACACCCTGAGGAATAGCAGAGGCAGTTCAGAAACCCAAAGAAAATCCCGTGGTGCAGTCCCCAGCAATACAAAAACTAACTAGTACACTTAAATTCAGTAACCACCAATATCCCGTATTGGAAGCTATCACAATGTGGGTCACCAGTACGGGTCAAAAAGTTTAGTGTATATTACAAAAGCCACAGCATGCCACCACACTATGGAGGGCGGTAGGCAAGTCGTAAATAAGTTATTGTAAGAGCTTACTAAATTCTGCAAGAAGCGGTATGTTGGGGTAAAAATAGCGGTGATACCATGTTCCCAGTTGGCAACCTCCGAGATCGGCGGCAGGCCGCAGTGAAGGTCTTACCTCTCAGCAAGATGGGGAGGTTGGAGCCGTACAGGGAAGACATCTACCATGCGAAGCTAAAAAGATTGATTGATTGATTGATAAATCGTTATTTGCGAGCATAAGGCGCTGTTGTTAGGGCGCCCGCCCGGTGGAGGGCATCCTTAGTCCAGGATACCCTGGATGCGGCTGGCTGACCGGGCCATTGTCACCAGGTCTTGCTGGATCCTGAGGTCCGGGCTAGTCAGGCAAGCCGTCCAGAGCTAAAAAGAGAAGAAAGGAAGAAAAGAGGGGGAACGTGGGGTGGGTGACAATTGTTCAGTGTGTAATGAAAACCGGAAAAGAGGAAGCGCAATTTGTTTAGGCACCTAGCAAACGCGACAGTTTTCCCAAACTCTCATTATACTCTGATAAAACCACGGTGAAGCCCTTCTTTTTTAGTTCCAGTATATTGGCTAACTATTTAAACTACTCTGGTAAAGCGGGATTTTTTTTTTGATGCGGTGACTTCTTTGTGTCTATGCTATGCACGTAGCTTCTTCTAATTCTTTCTGGTAATTCTCTTTTTTTATTTTTTATTTTAACATAAATGTGCATCTCACGGGCCCGCCGAATTGCTCTTTGTCACTGCGCAAAACATTCGTGCCACGCAGAAAACTAAGAACGGCACTTTGCGAAAACAAATTCTTTTACCAACTTTGGCGTATCATTTTTAGATGCAGAGCACCTCATTCACTGGCCTTGTCCCTCTGGCGTCGTCGTCATCGTCGGCGTTCTGCACCCCTCCCCCATTCTCCTCGCCGCGTCAGCTGCGCTCTCCGCCGCTCACCCCCTTTCCTCTCCGATAGCGAACACTCTCTCGCGAGGGGCATTGGATTGGATTGGCGTGGATTGGATCAGATTTGATTGGCTTGGCTTGTATTGGATTGGATTTGGATTGGATTGGATTACAGTGGATTGTGTTGGATTGTGTTGCGGCATAGCCGCGGCAGGTTGCGTCATAGCCGCGGCAGATGCACTGGGGCCGGCGCATGTGCAGTACTCTCTCCTCCGCGGTTTCCTCTCCTTCGGGTGCGCTGCGCATATAACCGGTCTGGCGTTCTCCGGCGGAGCAATATTCACGCTTGGTTCAAACAGCTAGAGTCCACGCCGCTTTACAAGTACGCCAACGTCGTCATCGACAGGGACCGGCTTACGCAGTCCCCTCAACGTTATGCGCGTTATAAAACGCGGTCCCTTCGCCACTCCGCCTATGCGTCGCATCTACACAGGGGTTCCCGCGAGGGGAGGTGGGAGTTTTCTCTCCTTTCTTTTCCTCTTACAGGCTATCCGGAATAAATGTGATCATACTGCACAGGTACGTTATCTCGTTTGGTTCTTCTGACTTAAGCTTTGGCTATTAAGCCCACCTTATTCCAAAGGTTTTGAAAACATCTGTCACTGTGTTCCTGATATATCTTTTGTTTTAAAAGTCAGAGAGCTCAGTCGCACTCTGGTTATTGAAGACTGCGACAGCTCATCTGTATGAACCGAGACGACCAACTCACACGGTACCTCACCATCGCACCTTATCTTCAAATGCAAAGAAACCTTTGGTTGCGCCCCTTTCAAAGCGATACATCGGCCCCGCGGCATCGTATGTTCACCGGTCAGTTGACGTTACAGAGGCAGTGGCCATTGCTAACTCCACCGTGCCTCATCGCAACCAAGCATACCTCCCAATAATACCAGACATTGAACCCGAATGCCGGCTATATCAAGCCGCAGTAGAACCATCAGTGGCTGCCCATCCCAAGAAAACTTTCTGGCGACATCAAGATATCGATTGTCTGGTCCCCAAGTTCCTTGTCTTTTTAGGAACCAGACTGCCTTTGTTGCCGCATGAGACCTGGACATGCGGGCATACTAAGCTGCTAGACAGAAAACCGCGAGCTTCACAGAACCTTCAACCCGCAGTAAATCTCCATAGATACCACTTGGAAGTGAATACATTCCAACGATACAAAAATAAAAAGAATTTGAACTCCTCTGCACAGCTTCCTATCACACCACCAAGCATATGTACTGCGAAGAGTAACATTTTAAAATAACATAATCCCCTAAAACATCTCAAAATCTCTTCCCACCTTACTGAACGCAGTGCAACGCACCACTTAAGACGTATCTGCTCGTATGTTCTTGGCCAACTAATATCAACTTTCCTGTGCATTCCCCAGTGGAGGTCTGCGCTTATTAGTTTGGTGGCGGTAGCTCAAGAAGACCTGGTGCCACGTGCGGAGGATATGGATGGGGCCCTTGACCTCTGCGGCATAAGTGGGTCGCGTTACCAGGAGATTGATCTCGCTGCGAAGTCGAAAGCTAACGCCTGCGCAACGAATCTAGTGAAATGCTGTGAGTCCTGAATGCAGTGGCAGTTTAATCAAATTGATGCCGGCTTCATAACCTGAGGGGCCGAGGTTCGATTGCAACGAAGGGAACCTTTATGTGTCTTTATAATTTTCTGCACCTCTAATAGTTTGCGGTCCCTGCTAAGCATGTACCCCCCGGATATTCGTGGTCACCAAGTTGTTAGGTTGTCAGTTTCACAGCGTGAATTTCGGGTTCCAGTATCGGGTCCTCAAAAACAACGTTTTGTTCAAGGAGCAACTATGAGCCCCTGCTCCTGGACTCCTTGTCTTCCCGGCACATTCCCCCACACTTTGTTGTTTTTCTGTGTGTGGAAGGGACGGATATTGCTCGGCCTAAACAATTCTCTGCTAGAAGAGATGTGTTTCTGTTGCTACATGGCGTGAATATAACACGCTGCCAGGGGCTATAATTATAATTGAACGAGTTGATCATACAGATTCAAACAATGTAGGTTGAAGATTGGCTAACCACAAAGTATATATGCCCTTTTACTGCATCCTGCATGCCTACCCTGCCGTTTACTGAGTGGGCGTACACACACAAAAAAAGAGAAACTAACAAGAATGAGGTTTTGCTGATTGGTTTGTAAGCAGAATTGCGAACCGCTATCGCAAGAAGTTCAGATGATTCTGCAACTTACTACTAATAAGAACGTTCATCAAACCCGCAAAGAACACGCGGTTGCCCGGTAACTATAATAATTCTGCTACAGTCATGAATAAATCAATGTTTTGACGACGCCTCTATTGGAAAAAAGTGTTATAGGGTTAGTAAATCAGCAGTCCTTAACGCTAAACATTGCTATAAAAGAAGTCAACACATGAATTATTTGGTTGAACTCTGCAGCGTGGCGAGTAAGGGGCGCTACTGAAACACTGTTTTAGATGTTTGTGACGTTATTGCGAAACACTAGGTTTGTCTTAAAATCTATTGTTAAACTAACGTCTGTAAAAGAGTCTTCATAGATAGATCTTCCAGGAGTACGGCTACAAGCAAGAAAGGTGCAGCACCGATAATAGAAGTAATGCGAAGGGGTGAAATTTAAATGGCCGGATTTTATCAAATGTGCGGTTGAAGATGTCTGATGTAGCAACCTTCTGCCTTCCTCTCCTACGCTTCTGTCCTGTACGTAGTTTATCTTTATGGGTTGGGTGTCGCACAATATGTATGCTGAACGCACTGTGGGCGCGCTACTGCATCACCCAATCGGAACGCGAAAGAATTTTTTTAGTTTTTTTTTATCGCTGGAACACAGAATAATTACGCTGATGACACGCTTTGAAAACGTGTATGTTCGGGAACCAAAAAACACATTCATCTGCAAAACCGCTCTGGACGCACGGTATTCGATCAATTTTAGGAGCAAATCTGAACAAGCTCTAGCACCCCTCTCCCTTGTCACGTTTCTGTTTGATAAAAAAAACCAAACTTCCCTTTTCTAACACATCACCATTGTCAACCTAATCTCTTGCCCAGAAGGACTAAGACATCTACCTATGACCTCCACCCGGTTCTTTCTTGCACCTATCGGATGCTTTCCTTGATTCCGAATATTCTTCCTTCGTCCCTTCACCTAGTTGCGCGTCGCCATATTGTAGCGACATCTCTTGGTAGCTTTTCTCTTATCGTAGTAGTCCAACTGTTGTTAATTGTCCTTTTTTGGCAATTCCATGTTTGTTTTTTCAGGGTCGAAGCTCTTTTGGTCCTCTCGCTGTCGGCGTCTCATGTCTTCTTCGTAACTGTTGGCTCATGTAGTCAAGGTTCTAGAACACCGGGACACTCGTTCCCGCCTCGCGCTGGAACATAACGCGTCCAAATAAAAATCACAGAGGCACGTGCTTACGCCTAGCCCTGGAACACTTCGTAATGCACAATAAAAACACCTTGACGCTCGTTTACGTCTGCGCTAGGACGCTTCTTCCTTCAAATACTCGATAGATTTACAGCAAAGCATTATACCTCTGCTCCGCAACGGGCTCCACTCCATTTGCAAAAACACCAAGGTTCGAAGAACACACTTATACACTGCATGCTACGTCCTTCCCAGGCTTCACGTTGGGGTGACGGCCAAGTTTTTTTCGAATTTAAATTAATCGAGTTTTCTTCTTGATCCTGGACGCTAGTTGGCTGTCCCTGAGTGTTTCGGCTGTAAAGTTTTGCTACATGCCTAGTTTAAGCGAGCTACGTTTGTTTTCCAGCCACGAAGTTTCTGCATCACACGTCGTCTCCTGAAGCAAGCAAAGTTGTATACTCTTAGTTCCAGTCGCACTGGTAGCTTACATTTCATTATTTCGGGGTTTCTGCACTGTGTACCCCACATCGTTCATCAGATCACATAAATAAAGGTTTCCCTTCTCTGTCCCCCACACATGTCTAATCCCATTCGGATTTCAGTTTTGGGTTCGGATCAGCACTGGTAACTTCTACGGGGTGAATAAACAATTCTTCTTGGTTTACCGTTGCGGCATTCAAGACGAAAAGTGAATGTTCAGCTTTGCACAATTATCATTACTCCAAATTCAGTAACATTAACCCGTAGCCCTGCGGCCAGGCTTTCTGGTCGTGATTATGACGGACTATTGGCAGGTGCTCTGCAGACTCACAGAGAAAGATAATCTTGCAAGGAAACATGAAACGACTAATTGATTACCAATTTATTTGTAATCCTGTGTTGTACCAAACCAGCATACTGAATCCCTTCTCCGAACGCGCTGTGAACAGCTTTAAAAAAATAGTGTAACCGGTTGTCCTCCTTTTCCCATGGGGAACTTGCGTTTTTGTAAAGGACTATGCTCCTGTAATAAAACGATAAATCAGGTGATAGAAAAGTGCGCTGAGAATACTGAAACACTATATATAGCCTTCTTGGAGTATGAGAAAACATTTGACTCGGTCAAATCCCTGGCAATCATTCACGCATTACGGAACAAGGGGGTAGAGGAGCATTATATCAAAATACTAGGTAATATCTACAATTGGTCAACAGCTACCATCATCCTCCATAAGGAGAGCTGTAAAATACACATACGGAAGGGCGTCACACAAGGAGACACAATATCTCCAATGTTACTCAAAGCATGCTTACAAGAAGTTTTCAGAACGTTGGATTGGGAACAGGTGGGGAAAGGGTTAATGGAGAATACCTCAGTAACCTTAGATTTGAGGCTGACGTTGCCTTGCTAAGTAACTCGGGGGACGAATTGAAAAGCATGCTTTCCGCACTGGACTAACCGATTAGAACCGTGGCCCTGAAAATTGATAAGCAGAAAACTAAAGTAATGATCAGTAACCTCGAGCAGCACAGCAGTTTGGGATAGGGGGCGCGGCAGTGGAAGTGGTAAAAGAATATATCTACTTAGGCGAAGCAGCGACCCTGGATCCCAAACATTAGGCAGAGATAATTATAAGGATCAGAATGGGAGGCAGTGCATACGGCACACATTCTCAGATAAGTAATAGCAGCCTACCATTGTTCCCGAAGACGAGAGTGTATGTCAGCTGCATCTTACCAGTACTCACCTACGGAGCAGAAACTTGGAGGCCCACTAGGAGGATTCAACTTAAATTGAGAAAGACTCAGCGGGCAATGGAGCGGAAAATTATAGGTGTAACATTAATAAAAAAGAAGAGAGAGGAGTGGGTCAGGGAACAAACGCGTGTTAAGGACATACTAGTAGAAATTAAGAAGAAGAAATGGACGTGGGCAGAGCATCTAATGCGAAGGAAGATAACGGTTCGTCATTAAGGGTAACAGAGTGAATATCTAGAGAAGGCAAGCGTTGCAGGGGGTGGCAGAGAGTTAAATGGGCAGATGAGATCAAGACGTTTGCAGGATTAAATTGGCCACAGTTGGCACGAGACCGGGGTAATGGGAGAATAATTGGCCTTTTCCCTGCTGCTGGCGTAGATAGGCTGGTGGTGGTGGTGATGATAATGATGATGATGATGACGATGATGGCAGTGATGCTCACTTAAAAACCTTATGTACGTGATGTAGCAGTCTTCGTTGACTCTACTCGAATCGCCAGTTTTGCAACGGTCAAGGCCCCTCTGCGATGCTTTCAGAAACATGCATGTTTTCGTAGGATATAACTGCTATGTAGAGGCCTTTGTATACAGCGAGGATTTTCCTGGTAAATGATACCATGAATGTGACCAATACTACTGTATTCTTTTCGGAACCCAACAAGTTGTGGGTTATTGAACAATCAAGCTATAGCGTTTGCTGTAAACTGATAGCATGGTTAATAATTTGTGAACAAGTGATGGTGGGTTGCGTTGTAAATTGCATTTGAACCGCCTCGTAACTTACTAGCATTTCGAACTCAGCCACGCAACGGGGAAAAAGATATGTGCGGGCGTGATGGGACTTTTGCTTTGTCAACGGAGAAGACGACGATGGTCGTGGATATCGACCCCGTATTTAGGGCTTCTTTTCTTCGGCGCCACTAAAAGCCGAGGCGCCTTCCTCACATGGGCTGATCGGTGTGTTGTTCTTGGAATATTTCGAATCTTCTTTCTTTGGAGCCAAATTTTGTTGGACTTTTTTATGCTATGGAACAATAAAGTGTAAGCGTGCAGTCAGAAAATCATTAGGCAAGCCTCTGTAATACAATGTATCCCAGACCATATAAATTATTCCAGGGCATGCCTGGTCTACCACCGCTTCAATCTTGCTTTGATGTCCCAGATATCCTTTTATATTTTTTTTCTGTCACTAGAGGAACATTTGTAGCTATGTTTTTAGGCGCTACCGGTCGGTCTGATCTTACGTCGTTGCAGAAAGGAAGAGACGTAAGAGACGTTCCGTTCTTCAATACATCATCATCCTGTTCAAAATATTACCTTCTACAATTCTCAGTCCCTTTAATATATCCTTCCCAATAGCTAGCATCTTCTAAACGTTTCTAGGATTCGTCGGCACCGCAGTGTTTCTTCAATTACTATCATATTATGTACACCGATTTCGTTGGTTTTACTTCTGCTACGAAAAATTGACAGCTCCCCAATTCAGTGTGATTCCCCGTATTTAAATTTCAAGTTACAAATGTGTTGCTAGAAAGTTCTGTGGTTCTGAAATAATCTGCCATATGATTCGGACGGGCTTTTTGCGCCACCACGGCTGCTCATTGTGTGATTGCAGATGTTAGGCTGCCACTTATCCTGTTAAACTGTAGGTGTTCTAACCTGTGGGAAGAGGAAATTGTTTATCAATGGGTTACTTCCCTGGTCTCGACTTACTGCACATTGGATTCTTCAGACACTTAGAGGAGACAATAAAAGTGGACTTTGTGGACCTTCCATGATTCCACGCAAAAAAACATCTTAAAACACAAGGGAGCATCCTTAGTGGGACAGCTAAATCAGCGGCGGTGGGATGGACACGCGTCCTACAAATACGTAGATCCAAATCTAGTGTCTGGTATTCATGTACACAGGTATTTTCTCGTGCGCCTGTGACGTAAGTTCTTTTCCACTGTTACTAGAACAATGCAGGTTTGAAAGCGACGTTTATTTGCAGCGTCATACAGAGATACGGAGGGCTTTCATTGCTTACTCATAAATGCAATGGCCCCTTCCGGCTATTGCGCACCTGGAACCACCTAACGAGAATATCTGGAACAATTCGTAAATGCACCACGTTACATATTCCTGTATCCTTGAAACGGACGAAGGCGCTTAACAAGCCTCTGCACCGTGAGTCAGCGCTCGTCCTGTGTACCTCAGCTATAGTCCGTGTTTTTGTTGCGCTGTTTAGTAATGATGGATGACCAACTCGCGCAAAAATACTGCACTTTGCTTAAAAAGGAGGAGCTCGCGCTCCATCCTGACATTCGTAAGCTGATACGCAGACACACTCAAATACGTGTACTAAACAAACACCCCTAGTCGATACCTGGTCATGAAAACGCACGACACACCTGATACCATGGTAACACACTTGCACCACACCTCGAGCACGTGCGAAGTTCTGCACACCAGCGAAACAGTTTAATGAAAGAAAAAGACGCCTTGCGTAAAGATATTCCTGCCCTCAACCTTAAACCACTTTCAACTTCCAGTTTTCCCTTGATGAGCTGAAAGGCATTGTTGCCATACGCAATATTCCAGCTTGTATAAGAAGCAAGATTACATGTACTGCAATGCTACAGCTACACGGGACGATTTTGAAACACTTCTATGCCTTTGCTGTATAATATTGGTTTCGTGCAGCCCTCCAAGGTCTTCGAGAGAGGCCATAGTTAAGTGGCCTCCGGAACAGTAGAAGGGCCCTCCGTGGCGTCAATCAATCCAGATAGGAAGCACAATAACCTTAGTGAAACAGGGCGGTGCTTTCCAGAACTAAACAATTATCTCTTAACACGCAAAAAAATCTTGGCGAGTTTACAGACCTCGGAAGAGCCCATAAAGAAGGTGTGTCTAAACTTTACAGTCGGTTTCTCCAGAGTTGTAATGATCAACGCGACGGTAGTGCCCTCTGACTCTCGCAGTTATTGAGCCCAGCATCGCCACCAGGAGTCTTGGGTTAGTAACCCATGTTCCAATCTGGAACTGGTGTGTGTGCATAGTCCGAGCGTCCCAGCCCACTATTTAAACTCGGTCTCGTTACATCAATCAGGGCCACAAATAGTGCGTCGTCACGGGGGATCACTGCAGTGTGGCAAACTCAAACTAATGTATTGTGGCCAGCGGTGTTGTCAAGGATATCAGGATACTATGGACTGGATTCGGGACCACTTTCAATAGCGTGGTCGGTAACTCTTTTTTCTTCCTTCTTCCGATTTTACGTCAGCATTAAACTACTTACTGTCTTGGTTTCGCCTATATTGCTTCTGAGGCCTTTCTTCGTGTTTTCCTTCCGCGAAGTCTGCATTTCTACGGGACGTTGGTTATGATAAACTCTCCGGCAATATGTCATAATTTTATTGCGCTGAGAACTTTCCAGTGCAGTCGTTCAGAGAAGATGACTAGAGGGAGAGTGGTGTTTTGTGGAGAGCTTGCGTGGCACGCTCCACGGTTGGTCAAGTTATTACTATTATTTTTGCACTTTTATTCGCCAGTGAAGCATGCCTTCGTACGTACGCAGTTTCGGCTACTACCGTTTTTTCTTCTATGACAACGCTTATCACACTGCTGAGCATCGGTAATCGAGCAGACACTCATAGCATTCGCCCCTTCACTGCAAAAGTCCATGACGTCCAGGTCTTCGTATCCGTTTTGCATGCGCAAGCTCTGCTATTTTCTTGGCCGCCTATTGTTTACCCGAACATCACAGCCCTCGTTCGGCCAATGAGAGACATGCTCGAGGAAAGCAATGCAAGACCAAAATCCCAGACAAACGTTCTCGTCTACGTGACCCCTGTTATTCGTCTTTCCCTAAAGACTGCTTCCTCTGACACGGCCGCCGGATCCGTCTTGCAACAGTGTTTTAGATAAAGCATGGAAAACCATTACTTTCTTTTTCCGTAAGATGTCGCGCACAGAGCCACGCTGCAACGCTTTCCGAAGGAAACTGCTGGCTATATAAATGGCTGATCTTTAATGCAGCATTTTCTAATGGTCGACAGCTCTATATTAAGACGGGCCAGATATCTTTAACATTTGCCATCAAAAGCATTCCAACCACTCCAAGCGAGCAGTGATGATTCTCTTCCAGTTCGTTTCCGACTTGAGGATGTCTGTTTCCTGTGACAATTTATCTGGTAATTTATCTGGTCAGCTATCTCACAGTTTTTGGCGATAATGCTGCGGTCTCTTACCTTTTTTCCGGACGTCGTTTAGTCATGCCTAATGTTTAATGTAGATTTTAGTTACACCAATGTATGATAACGGGTTAGGTGCACATTGAAAGCGGTAAATCTTTTCTATTCTTTTCGTACCGCGTGCTTTTCTATTTCCACACCAGCTTTAGATCAGCCAAGCAGGTAGCCTACTGTCGTTGAATGCTTGTGGATGAAGTTCACCTTTGTCTTTTGAACACGTAGGGTAACGCCGCACCAGCCTGTGTGACAGGCACCAACGGAACGTGTTTCTTATGTCTGGTGGTCGAAGTGTTCGGAGATTTTGTCGTGTTCTATTTCTCTGCGCGGGGAATTATTGAATGAATGAACGTTTTTTTGTAGCTTTTTATTTAAGTTTTCTAGTTATCCGGTTCTCCTCTTTTTGCGTTCGTATGGCGAAGGGCAAACGGCGCTTACTCTTGGAGTAAAGTGGACATTGAAGAGGACCTCCCTGCTGACGGGAAGAGGCTAAATTAAAGGAAACTTGCGAGCGGTTTAGGGCCATCCAGGATCTTCCTTTTTTCTCGCTCTTTGGCCGTAAAGAAAACGTATTACGCTGCCATGTTCGCGTTTAACAGGGACCTAAAGGAAGGAGTGGGTGGAATTTATGTATTATTTCATAGTGGTTCCTGCCTGAGACAGTTATATGAGAAAATATAGGCCCACATAGTGAAGAGACGTTTTCGGTCAGATAGATCACAGCGAGAAGGTCTTCAAGTTTTCCCTTTTATGTGCTGCATTGTCTACTAGCCCTTGTTACGGAGATAGAGGCGCCCATTTCGGTTCCCCTTTTAAAGCACAGCTGTTAAGTCCGAGCGTTGTCCGTTCGCGACACAACAATCCTGGAAGCCTAAAAGAATGGTTAGGGACGTCCCGGAAAATGAACCTGGCACCTTTGCGCTGTGTAATTGGCAAACTAACAAATAAGTGACACTAAAAGCCTGGTGGGTACAGTGTTAACATACGCAGCCAATTACAAACCGAAAAAGTACGCTTCACGTGGTTGGCGTACAAGCCAGGTCTATGGCATAATAAAACTAACCTGTATCTGATTGAACTATTTTTGCGCTCAGGAATGGAAGATTATCTTTAGGTTCTTAGCGCTGGCGTTGGCTTTCAGCTTGGCAACGCGTTGTAGCGGGTGTTGGCGTGGTTCATCTTGGGAGAGATGTGACATTCCGCCGACGACACGATTCGGCCCTGCTAGTCGTGGACAATGTTCAGCGTTGTTGTCAGAAATAAAAGTGAATTGCCATTGCCGTGTCTCAGGTGAGGGGAGTGAGGCCCCCAGCTGGGGTGTTTCAACAGCTCTGAATCACTAGTGCAAGCTCCGCCAAAATGTGGGTTTTTTAAATATACTTCCTTCGAAAAATACGTCCTGTGCAAGCAGATGTCCAGCAATCACATGACTCGTGGGCATTAAGGGGTGCCCCTTCATTTAGGCTTGCGTGATTAGCGATGCCCGCACGCGCATAGAACGGTGACCCAATTCCCGGCTTTACAGATCGTGCAGCAATAAAGAAAGCACACGGCCTGCTTAGCGCATCCTTTCGCCGAGTGCCCCTCGTCATATATTTGTGAAAGTGGCAATCTACCTGAATGGCTTACGGGGCAAAAAACGACGGCTGCAATAAGAACAGAGGACCCCTCGCAGTCGCCGAGCACTGTGTTACGGCCGAGCACTGTGTTGTGGCCGGTGTAAAACAACAACCAAGAAATGTCATTCCCTACGCCATTGATTCCAAGGAAATACATGCTGCTGCCCTGCAAATAACACGTTAGGGTGGTTAAATATTTTAGGTATAATGCAAACGATGAAAGTAATTTTTGTACTCCAAGTAAAAATACATCTTTCGTCAAGAAACAATTTTTAATATTGCGACGTGTTTCGTTGTCTGTAAATAAACACATCCTTGTTGATGTTCTTCGCAACTGGATATTATGATTGTACATTTCATGCCTTTTTAACAACAATAAGCTCTCGTTTATTTTAATGGTAGGGATTTGTGAGCAAGTTTAAACTCGAAATGATTTTCTATTCACTGCATCACATTGGATGAAATATATTAATCCTCCTAGACTCTTAATTTTTCGAAACCTCTTTAGACTGTGAAGTTTGGTGTGACATAACTGATTATTGTACCTAGGCAGACAATTATTTTTACCGTTTTCTGGGCGAACCCAGATTCACCCCGATTGGTGGTTCATGTAGAAAACGGGGCATTTGTGTTAACACTGAAATGCTATTCAGGGAGACGGTATAGAACTCTGCAATCAGGCACATGTTATGCACCATTTGCAAGCGTGTTACTATGCGACATCACAAAATGGAGCAAGAAAAATTATTTCGAAGAATCCTCGGTATTTGCGCGGAGCCGCATTCTCAGAGATATCTAGTTTCCGCCTAAGAGAAAGGTGCCTCCACAGAGATCACCTGCTGCTTTTGGTTTTTACCTTCGTGTTCATTATCATTTTACTACTACTATATTTCCGCGAACCATGTATGGTTTTGTTTATTTATTGTTTGATTTTACAGTCCGGCAGCCCCCGGCTGTGTAATCGGTGTCCCAAAGCGAAGCGCATGTTACATTATTTTTTTATTCCGCACGGGCTATCTCATTCAGATAAATATACTGTTTGGTCCTAACGTCCCTAGGCTAAAATATTCTTCTTTCATCTACAATGCTGTTGATGTAAATCTACGGTTCGAGAAACACTCACGCCGAAAGAAAAACAGCCTGCAGAGCAGATGCAGAAGTATTCGACTCGCCTACACTCGATTGCGCAGGTCACTTTGCTGACTGCTGCTTCGCCGCCTGTGTATTGTATGAGTTATGACGGGAGCACAAGTTCGCTTTAATACACGTGCTTTCCCTTGAAGACCACTGCGTCGTTTGTGGCTTCATTAAATCAGGTAGAGCCGCGTGGTATCGATCCCCGCACTTCTCGCATTCCAAGCGAGAATCATTGGGATCGATACCCCGCAGAAGAAATTAGGGACCATTTCGCCCTGGGGACTTGGAAATGACAGATGACAAGACTCTGAGATTTCTTATGCGAGAAATAAAGCAAGAACTGTTCGCTTGCCGTTTACTCAACCCCCCTAAAACGGCGGCCGAATTTGCACCTGACGCTGCCCCGATGGGGAAGACGCTAGAAACTTGAACAACGCAATACGACCGCCCTGTCAACGCACTGTTCTCGGAGACCTCCGATGCCGCAACAGCAAGTTCGGATACAATATGCTAGACCATCCGGGTAGGGGTCAGGGAGGAGATTGGGAAGCTTCTACCAACGACGCCGCCAATTGAAGTGGCTTCCGTAATTGACGTCATCCGAGAAGAGGTTCAACAGGTACTGAGGACTTCTACGCCACCCGGAAGCATCCCGTGAACCACAGGCGATGACGTACTACGCAGCTCTTCGACAACCAGGCTTTGCACCATCCCGTCATCAAAAGGCCCCGCCAAACCGCCATCCACTGGCACCCGCCCGTCCCCCTGTAGATCAATACCCGACGCCGAGGATGACCGACGTGTGGCGAGCGCCCGATAATAGACCATTGTGCTACCACTGCGCAGAGGCTGATCACATCTGCCGTCACGGTCCCTTCAAGAGACTCGGTTGGCGAGGATTCTCCGTCGACGCGCCATGACCCAGACAGGCCAGCGCCCTACTAAGATCAAAAAATACCTCTCTAACACCAACTGAGGACCAGCCCGCTTTAACCTTTCACTGTCACCCTACCCGTACCAGTCGCCTAACCACCGCAGCTCTGCTGACTTCTCACGTAGAAGTTCCACAGTCCAAGCAGAGGAAACTAAAAGCAGCAACTCTGGAGGTAAAGTTGCACTAACCCGGAGAAATGAAAACCCTTCAACGACGCAACGACTCGACGAAGACCACGATTCACAACATGTCCTCAGACCGACGACCAGATCTAACCCGGACGTGAGTTCCGAACACGAGGACAGCCACACGGCGCGATGCCTACCCGACATGACCAAGCCTGCCCCTGAGAAGACGTCGATAACGAGTACGCATAATTATCCACAGCCAACATGCACAAGGCAAGATAGGACGCCCCGATGCACCCGAAATTTGAGGAAAGCGCCGTCCCATATCTAGTTGTCCTTCGACGTATTTGATGTAGTCGCCCTCGTCGACGCGGGATCCGACTGTTCAATAAAGAGCAGGTCATTCGCTTCTAAGCTGAAAAAAGTTACGACCAGATGGGACAATCCGCACTTAAGCAAAGCAGGAGGCCACCTTGTAACGGCAAGTGGAGCGTGCACATCGCGGGTCATAGACGGCACCACATACGCTGATGCGTTCGTCATTTTGCCTAACTTTCCCCGCGACGTAACGGTGCAATAATTGATCTGTGAACACAGTCGATAACGTTTTCCTCCGATCTCCCCATTACGCCGAAACCGAAACTCGAACACTGTGCCGCTGTAAGAAATGCCGACGATCACGTCACTCTGCCACCCCGCGCAAGCTTGCTCATCACCGTCTACTGTGATGATCCTGCTCCTGCCGTCGACGCTATCGTAGAGAGTGACGAAAGTTTGCTTCTCGACCGCGGGGACTCCTTGGCAAGAGGCATTAATCGCTTTCAGCAACGCGAATCCCACATTCTGGTCGCTAATTTCACTGCGGATTACCAGCATCCATACAAGGGCGCTGGAATTGCGTTCCTGGAATAAACGCAAGAGACAAATCAAGTCACAGCCGTCGACATCTTTGAACGCGCACGTGCAGATGCTTTCAAGATGCCGCATCCTTTCGACGTGAACCCGGTGCTACTGCTAGAAAAGCGGGACAAATTATTGTAATTACGGCGTCGCTACAGCGAGTGCTTCTCGTCCAACACAAAATTACTAATGACACCCCTACCGAAACACCAAATTATAAACAAAAATGAAGCCCGACCGTCACCGTACCATGTGTCTTCAACCGACCGGGAAGCCATCCGGACACAAGTCGACGACATGCTAAACGACGACATTATACAGCCATCAAACAGCCCGTGGGCTTCCCAGGTCGTCCTCCTGAAGAAAAAAAGATGGCACATTAAGGCCTTTATTAAGACATGGCCTTTAGTACCGACGACTGAACAAGATCACCAAAAGGGACGTGTACTGCTTACCACAAATCGGCTACACCATCGACCGCCGCTGCCACGCAAAGTGGATTTGAAAACACGCTGATGGAAAATTGAAGTGGACGAGAGAGACCTAGAGAAGACTCCATTCATAACCCCGGACGGCTTGTATGAGTTAAAGGGTATTCCATTTGGGCTGTGCAGTGCAACAGCAACGTTTCAAACAGTCATAGACAGAGTGCTAGCTAGCCTGAAGGGGCACACCTGACTAGTATATATCGACGACGTTGTGGCATTCCTCCGAACTTTCTACGAACACCCTGCAAAGTTGCAGACTGTACTTGAGGCTATCCGTACATCGGCGTTAAAGCTGAAGCCTGTAAAGTGCCGCTTCGCGTACAAGGAGCTCAAGTTTTTTGGGCCACGTCGTCAACGCCTCGATAGTCCTGCCTCACCCGGCGAAAACTTTAGCGATAGCGAAATTCCCAAGACCGTGAGACAAGAAGGGCGTTGGAATACTTCTCGGACTATGTGTATATTACCGGGGTTCAACGCAAAATTCGCACGCAAAGCAGAGCCACTCACGCACTTTACGAAAGATAGCACCCCTGTGAGGTGGGAGAGCCCCCAAAAGGAAGCGTTCTGCGTGCTGCCATAACGCCTGCAGAGCCCGCCTGTGATCCCCCATTTCAACGAAAACGCCGATACGTAAATACACGTGGGCGCCAGTGATATAGGCACAGGGTCCATCCTGGTCCGAACGGAAAGCGGTTCCGCAAAAGTAATCGTCTATGCTGCCGTGGTCTGTCAAAGGAAGAAAAAA